>NC_085136.1:320168238-320184122 GCF_035046485.1 Aedes albopictus | reverse complement strand
AGAAATTGTTTTGGGTGCATCAACTTGTATGCAATTTTGCGTAACGCATGTTATAAGTGTAACATGTGTTTCGCCTAAATTTCTGCAACTACTTCATGGCCGTAGCATATGTACACACTTAAAAAATCCACAAAAGCTTCTGTGCGCTCTTACCATTTTAATCAAATGAATACAAAGTGGTACAAAGTGATCGACAATTCATTCAAAAATTTAGATTTACTTCGTATGTACTTTGTTAATTGTTAGGTAATTAAAAACAAATGCATTCACAAAACTGTAAAATGAGCTGGAAATTGATACATGCCAGATTAACTATGCATTCGGACTTTCTTTATGGATTTGTATTTAGCCAGATTTTAGCGACGATTTCCTGATTAGGTCTTAAACAGATTACCTACTTAAGGAGCAATTCAAAATGATGCATTGCATTGTCAAAAACTAGGAATGCAGTTTTCTCGTACACATTGAACTGGAAGTAGCCCAAAAATGGTCATTCCAAAGAAACACGCTGATCGTTTTTCAAAACCGAATAATGATATTTGGGCGAGAAAATTGCTTATTTGAGTTGCACGTTAAGGTGATTATAGTATATAATCGAAGCCACATCTAGAATTTTTAAAAGCACAAATCTAAAGAACCAAATCATGTATCGCCCTGAAATTTGACCGATTGGTCAGCGCGCTGGTGGTGACCAATCGATCAAATTTCAGGGCGATCCGTCATTTAGTTCTTCAGATTTGACACGTATTATAATAGTGTCTTTAGTTTAAACCATTGACAATCAAATGTTAATTTCTTGATTTTTATTAAGGTTACCAAACCAAGTGGAAATTACAATGTTTGATCCACTTCGACATCTTCGTATACAACAGACCCACTTTGCACGTGTTCGACAATATAAAACATAAATTACGAAAACAAATACATGTTTTTGATGGAAATCGAACTAGGTAGGAGCTCCTATTTATCCAAGCTACAGAGCCAAACCCCCCCAAGAATAATCCATTCAGGCAAAAATAAATCACAAGATTAGTATCTTTGAAGCAGTTCTGGAGTATGAAGTATTAAATATGAATACATTGCAATGGCCCCCAGACCTATAACCTAGTTAGTTACGCTTATGAACATTAGAGTGGGTCATCCGTTATATGGAAAAATGGAAAATTTGATGGCATTCCATCAGATCAAAGCTTTTAAGAACCCATTTCAGGACCCAAATAACTGTGCAAAGTTTTGGCACGATCGGTTACGTCTACGTTTTGCGCATCGCGTTCGAAGTTTGTATGGGGTTTTACATGGGAATACATACTTTTTGCATTTCTCTCATGAGAAGCTCGATTTTTTCTTCAACCATGTAACCGATAATGCGAAAACATAGCCTAGGGAGTCCTGAAAACTTTGTCCAATACCACGAAGTGATCTGAGGCCTATTAAAAAAGTTGAAGCGTTGCACACCATTAAACATGATTTGAACATTTGCGTAGCTGGGGATTGGGGTTGTTTGATGATGAATTTTCTTAAGAAATGCTTAAAACATTTTACAAATGTAAGACATGCAACAATAGTAAGAAATCAAAGCTTGTTTTTATCAGAGATGGCGCCACCACATTAAAAGTAAAATCATTTTTCTTGTATGGACAAATCGCTGGCTTGCACTTGTTCCGCATCGCAGCGATTTGTGCCTTGGGGCAAAAAGTTGCAAATTAGAAACAAAATCATTGCGTTTCTTCTGGATTCATTACAGTAACAGAGAATTTATTACGCCACCATACTAATTTCAAGCTTGTCATTTTTTCTGACTGGCATTTTCCACCCGTGGTGCGCATGATGTTTCCGAGTGGATAGGTGCAGGCGGCGCCGCTGTATATGTGAAAAACACGTGGAACACGAGCGCCGTCTACGATCGCATAGCGTAACCTTCGCCGTTACTTTACACTGTTATCACGTTTACCGCATCTGTCAGAAAAGCGCCTCTACCGGCACTCTAGCAAAAGCGCAGCTGATTGCTTCCTATTCAAGGTAGAACTTTTATTAAATGAGTTCTGACGATATACATTCCTAGAGGCAGTAATAAATAAACACTCAACAGAGCTATGGAAGAGTGATTTGAAAATTTCTAATGACATTTTTTTTAAGGTTGCTTATAAAATCTTCAAAAAATCCTTCAAAGAATCTTCTGAAACTTCTTTCACGAAATATCAAAGATATGCCCTAAAACCTCCAGAAGTTTCTTCTTTCTAAAACGACTTCGACATTTCTGTACCGAAACTCCATCGTTTTCGTTTCGACATACACTGTGATGCATAATTGATCGGACAAACGTCGATTTTCATGGAATTGCAAAATCGACACAATTTTCTCCGATTTATTGTACTTTTTCTAATCATCGTAAAAGCAAACTTAAAGTTCCTGAATGCTTTAAATCTGAAGAATTTTGTGATATGCTCAGCTCAATATCTACAAAATGATCACTTACACCCCTTTACTTCTGGGCCCCTCAAATGGAATACTTTTTTGCTAATAAACCATTTTGACATTCCTATACCGTGTAATTTACTCTGAGATGATGAAAACATCCTAAAAATTTATGCAAAATTTGCACTTGAAATTTTGCCATTGATTTTTACCAGAATACGTCCATGAGATAGGAAGGTTATTACTTTGGCTTAGATGAAATTGTTTCAAGATTTACTATAGGATATAACTTTGCGACATGGCTAAAAATGTACGAAATTTCATAATAACATACATCCTGCAGAAGTTTCATTAGGAATTCTTTACTAATTTTCTTGACTTATCCAGCCCTCCGAAAGTTCTGCGAATCATTCCAGATTTATGTAAGCGATTTTTCATCAACTTTATGTTGAAAATGCGTCATGTAATTGCTTGAATCGTGAAATCATGCATTGATTATTCTTAAGAGATTTCTCCAGGAAAATACGAAAAGCTGTATGTAGTACTCCGGTAATTCAGCCTTCTCTAGCATCAGATTTTCTAAAGAGGTCCGCAGAAATGGCTGCAAGGAGTCAAGATATCCCCAGAAAATTCTGTAATATATCCATTTGAAAATATTGACGGTTTCCCCCCTTATCGAACGTGACGATTTGAATCCGTCGCGGATGAAACCGTCGCCAGAGTCGTCGCAGCCAATCAGCAGGCGGAAGTCTGACGTTTCTCCGATCTCACTAACACAAACAGCAGCAGAGATGGTGCTTGATTCGTTACGATGGTTCAGAGATGCCGACTGGAAATTGGCAGCGCGTTTTGTTATGAAAGCAACATACAATATTTCACATTCATCCTAAAAAGTCTCAACAAACTCTGCTACTAAAAAATGCAAGGAAAATGGCCATAAATTCCAGGACAACCCAGTAACGACTAGAAACAAATCCTCAAAATCCACATTCCGATATTTTACAAAACAAAATCAGTAACAATTCATATTTCCAAAATTTTTATCAAATACTTGATTTTTGTAAAAACAAGATGGCCACTGAACGTACTATCTAGAATTGAATGCAGAAATGAAAACATTGATAGCATATAACAATAATTGAAAAGAATAGTTATATTTAATAGAACACATTTTGGCAATTTTTTACAATTACATCTTCCAGAGCGATGTTGAAGAGTAGCCATGAGAGTCCGTAACCTTGTCGCAGTCCCCGGCGAGATTCTAATGAACAGGATAATTCACCAGAAATCCTTATGCGTTTTTGCACACCGTTAGTTTCCGAGGAATGTCGTACCTGTCCACGATTTCCACAGCTCTGTGCGGTCGATACTATCGTATGCTGCCTTGAAGTCGAGGAACAAGTGACGCGTTGAGACCTGGTATTCACGGCATTTCTGGAGGATTTGCCGTACGGTGGATATCTGGTACGTTGTCAACCGAATATCGATGATGCTGGCCTGATAACTTTCCTGCAGCTCATTCGTTTTAGGTGACAGACGACGGAAGATGATCTGCGATAGCACTTTTGAGGCATTCAACATGGTGATCGCTTAGAAATTCTCACATTCCAAATGGTCGCTTTCTTTGTAAATAGGTCAGATTACCCATTCCTTCCATTCCTTCGGCAGCTATTCGATTGCCCAGACCCTGACTATTAACCGGTGCAGACAGGTGGCCAACTTTTCAGCGCCCATCTTGATGAGTTCAACTGCGATACCATCCTTACCAGTTGCTTTGTTGGTTGTGAACTGGTGAATGTCATCCTTAACTTCCCTCAGTGTGGGAGATAGCTCCGTCGTCTGCTGCATGGGCGTAGTCATTCCCTCCGTTGTCGTGGTCTCCCGCGCCTACGTCCTCCACGCCGTTCAGGTGCTGCTTCCATTTTTTGATCACCTCACGTCCGACCGTCTAGGGGCCTCCCTCCTTATCCCTGCATATTTCGGCTAGCGGCATGAAACCGTTGCGGGATGCGTTGAGCTTCCCAGAACTTCCGTGTTTCATGGGAACGGCACAGCAGTTCCAATTCTCCGCACTCCGCTTCTTCCAGACGGTGCTTTTTTTCCCCGAAAGAAGCGGGTCTGCTGCTTCCACTTCTGCTTGTAGCGTTCTGCCGGGTTCCTTATTACAGCATTACCGTCCGTGCTACGCCTTTCTCCTCCAAAATCGCTCTACACTAATCATCGAGCCATTCATTTTGTCGACTCCTTTCGATGTATCCGATGGTGTTCTCGGATGCTTCGTTGATGACTGTTCTTACTATTCTCCAGCAGTCTTTTAGAGGGGCCACATCGAGCTCGCCCTCATCTGGCAATTCTGCCTCGAGATTCTGCGCGTATGCTGAGGTGACTTTCGGTTGCTTCATTAGTCAAGATTGTACCGTGGCGGTCGCCGGTACCGTACAATTACAATATTGATGACGACAAGTTTTGGGCGCAGTTTAACCATCATCAGATAGTGATTCTCCCACGGCAATACTTTTCTAGTCTTATAAAGTTAAGCATTACATATTTTTAAGCGCTGCATGGAATTGGCTCAGAACAAATAAACCCAGACTTTTTTTTCTTGTAGAAAAACTTCTGAAAACAGTTTTATTGCAAAATGCACCTTCCCATTAGATATTGCATTGCACTTGGCTGACATTTCATTGGACGAAACCAACCCACAGACACTCAAGTAGAGGCACTAGCCGACCGGGCCTACATAATTTACGTACCAACATAAAACTAATCCAGACGGTCGTATACGTCGCGGTCCATGTTCTATCCCTTGCCTGTCTGGTCAGACTGAACTCCACGAGCTCCACCAAAAGAGATGCATCATCACGGTTTCATGTGTTGGTGCCGTTGCAGCGCTATTCAACATCTTACGAGAATTTAAAGGTCTCTCAACAGTTTGAATCTGTGCTTCCCCCCATTCATGGTCGGCCACCACAACAAATTTCAAAGTGGACCATTCTTGTTCCCATCTCCATCAAACACCTATGCGAATCAAAACATCGATTCTTGTCCAAATAAACGAAGAAAAAGAACTTCGCAACAAACTAGGGTTCATCACTTTCGATTCGCGCTGGCACCGCCCGACCATCAGTTCGGTCCATCTCGATCTCGATCTCGATCTTGGTGGACGAGGACTCGCCGCCGCATGATTGATTTGATCGGTGTGCATCTCTCAAGTTGAATCACAAACAAGTCCGCCAGCGCCAGCGGTGAGTAGGATCGGCAAATTTGTTTGCAGAAATAGCTGACGGCATTCCAGGCAACAATCGAGCTGTGGATGGAATGGACAAAGGCGATCCGAGCCGTTTCTGATGCTGCCTGACTGATGCACGCCACATGCAATCGACCATTAGTTCCCGGCGCGGAACGCGGCGAGGGATCTTTTATCGTTCTGGACCCTGGAGCTACGCGGGCAAATTTTGCTCTCACGTGAGGACATTAAACGTCCGTCGGAAACATGCTATCATTAGAGCGTTTTGGTAGAAACAAAAGGATTTAAATTGACCCATGAAGAATTTTTACCTCAGTTCAACATGTTCAGATTGGTTTTTGATTGTTTGATTTTGGGGAGAAGTTTAAGAAAATGATCATCATTTTCGAGCACATTCAAATCACGAATGAAACGAGGGCGTTCGTGTGGATACAAGAAAACGCACACAATCTGGAAGCGGAACTTACAAGTTTTGATAAGAGATCGAGTTGCTCTAGAATCGGAGGCCTTTCAATCGTATGTGTAGGAAACGCAGAATGAAGAAATTAGAGACAAAGTAGATGTGGTTCTAATACAGTAACACTTTCCAGTTCCGCACATTCTAAGCTCGCTCCGAGTAGATCGCATGAATGGCATCCATCCTCGACGCAGGGTTTCTGTGTGGTACGCCTACGATTAAACCTATATAGAAACTGGCGGCGTACGGGTGAAGCCGGACGCGAATATTTTGCACTTTCCGGCCACGCGTTTTTTCCTCTTCTCGTTTCCTTTTTGGAGGAAACGCCATGCGTATCACCATGCGCAAAACTGTGTCAAGTTAAGTGGCGTGCGGTTGCTCACGGAGACACGGAGCTTGGTTTCGGTACTGATAAAAACTGTGCTGTGGCTTTTAGTGCAGAATGCTTCAAGTGTGCTATGAAATACTATTTGGGCATTTGGTGCTGTGCAAGTATAGAGTACTCACAATTATGGAGTACCTATACTCATTTAAAGTTTGTAGTAAGATTCATAAATCAGATTACAAAAACCTATTACTTTGCAAATATCGAACGAAAAAAAAAATCTGCAGGTAGCGGAGAATTAATCAACAGAGACCTTTATATTCCAAAGTTTTGCTCAAGCATTATCAAGAAATCATAATCTCCACGCTTTTTGCACGATTTCCTTGCAGAAACGGAGAGATTACCATCTCACCATACATAATTCAGCTCATTACTACAAATCTAGTACTTCATCGATTCTGCCCCATTCTACCAGAGTTTCCACCTAGCTCTCTTGAAGTGCTTTCAAAAAATTCACAACGATCTACGGAGACTCCTCCTGGAATTCCTCCAAAGTTTTCTACAGAATATTCTTCCAAGGATTTCTCTAGGCTATTCTTTCTAAGATTCCACTTGACAATCTGTAAAGAGATTCTTCTAGGAATTATTCCTGAAGTTTAGCAATTCCTCCCGGTAATCCTTCAGGTTCAGAGCTTCCATCCGTAATTCCTCTATGGATTCTTCCATAGTTATCCGCTAGTATTCCGTCAGCTATTCCTATTCCGATTCGAGAAATTATTCCAAAAAATCTCCCAGAAATAACTACAAATTTTCATTCAAAATTGCCATTTTAGGGGGTCTATATCTTTGGAGTCCATAAGCCGGTTGAGCTGAAAATTAGATACTGAACTAAAAATTACCTGTTTTGATTTCCATTGAGTTCAATCAGTTGTATAGCCAGCATGTAGATTGTAGAATTTGTGATGGTTCCGTTTTCGAAATAGAAAAGTAAACAGTTATAATCTTTATAACTCAAAAACCAAACGTTCAAAGTGAATACTATTGTGGCTTTTATTTAATTTTTGCAGCCCGACAATAAACGGCCCTGAAATTATTTCAAAACTAATTTGGTTTTTGAGTAATGAGGAACTTGTGAGAAACTGCTGATGAAACTTCTAACTCTCTGAAGAAACTCCTGGAGTAGTATTTGGAGTTGTTCTTGTAAGCAAGCCCGAATTAAGGATTGTGGGGGCCTGGGGCCGAAGCGTAAACGGTTTTTTGTGGGGGCCCCTAAAATGTGGGGGCCCGGCCATCCCCGGCTCCCCCTTAGATCCGGCCCTGCTTGTAAGAATCCAAGAGGAATCTTTGGAAGATTTGAGTCACTAGAAGAAAAAAATCCTAATGAATCTTCGAAGGATATCCAATAGGAATATCTATGCGACTTTCTAGAATGATTCCTGCAAGAATCTCTAACGCTACTCATAGAGGGAGCTCCGGAGGAATTCCAGGTAACATTTTTAAAGGCACTTATTCGAGGAATTATTGGAAGAATCTGAGAAGGAACTCCTAGAGGGTTTTTGGTGGAATCAATAGAAGAACTCTTGGTGGCATGGCTGGTCAGATCTCTGGAAGCTCTTGAAGAATTTTCTACAGGAATTCTTGGAGACCACGGAGAATTCTTGGAAGAATCTGTGGATTAATTGTCGGTGAAAAAAAGTGTTTTGTAGAGAAATCTCTAGAGCAATAATTGGTAAAAATCCTAGAGGAATTGTAAAGTAATTGTTGAAACTATCTCTGCAAGAGTTTAGTCAACCAATTTATTTGTTCAACACCACATTTAAGTTACACTCTTATAAAATTAGGAATTTACACGTTACGTAAACTATCAACGAACGTAAACATTTCATGACAGAATGGCAAATTTGACAAAAGGTGCTAGGATCTGGGACCATTTGGGGCTGAGGAACCTATTTTGGGATTGCTCAGTCAATTTCAAACCAATTGATATGAATTTTTGTACAAAACGGGCAAAATGCGTCATGATCGGGCGATAAATGTATGTTTTTATGTTATGGATATACACCATAAAAAATTGGCATGATATCATGACGAGTTTTGCCGTTTCTTATGCTTAGTACTAATAATTATTCATGGAACTCGTACTTTTAATTTATGATTTCTGTTCCATTGGCAACAATATTGAAACCCCTTTTCATGAAATGTGGAGATTAGCTACAAATGTTCAACTAAATTAATTTCTAGTTCCGATTACTTCCTGGCAGTTCTTAACTCCGGTAGCATAATTTATGTTTCATGATGCGGAAGGAATTTTGAGCTTCAAATCAGTTAAAAAACACGGACACGTTTATTACTTACAGTGAGCTGTTCGCCCTTTGAAGGAAGCACTGCACTAGACAACGGACTAGCAAGCAACGCCCAGTGGCACAGTCGAAAACTTTTCCTGACAGCTGCAGCGGGAATCGAACCCGCGTTCCTTAACACGATGCGACTAAATGCTTGGTGACAATAGCCGCACGATCACGAAGCCACACATTTATTTGAATAAGGAGCCGTCATAGGTATAGGTCATAGAAGACGTTTAAAATCAGCTGATTTTGGGGGCCTTTGACAGTTCTCCTATGAAAATGACAGTTCAGCGTTTGCGCCTTTGTTCGACACTTGTAAACAATGGCATAGGGCACTGCATGAAATTCTCTCCTTCTCTTTCACTCTTACAGAAAATTTGTAAACAACAAGGCCAAGAAACGTCAAAATCAAAACAATGCAGTGGCCGATACACGGACCTGTCAACAGAAAAGGCCTATTGCTGTGTGCGTTCAGGATGCAAACGGTGCTAAAATGTGCTTCAAACACGGTAATACAGTGTCACCTTGGTGTCACCAAAAGCAACGTAGCAACGTCAATGGTCCACTGCACAAATTTATGCTGGCCTGCTTACTCTCACAGAAAGTTTGACGTTTGAGCGGTGCCGACACCTCTCAAACGTCAAATTTCGTGTGGAAGTAAGCAGGCCAGAATAACTTCGTGCAGTGGACCATATCACCGCCAACCTAGGATGCAAAAGCTCCCGCTGACATCGGGTTACTTGTTAGAAAATCTTACCGCATTTGGTGTTCCCGCATTTTATATTTGCATTTCGAATGCACACAACAATAATGCAGAAAAATGTAATTGCGTTGCGTTTTCCTCTACTTTTCACTTGCAGTTACAATGTTAAAACGGCCTTCTTTTGTTCACTAAAACAAAAGTGCCGAAAAGTACTACTTTTCGACACCTTTGCCAGAACCCGCTTTTCGATAATTTTCGCGGCTACTCTAAGCACAGCTACTGCTTCTACATCCTCTGAACCAGTGCTGGGAATGGTAACAGTAGTTTGCTTGACTTTGATGATTGTATCGCTGGCTCTTCATATCCGGGAGAATTTTATTTGAACCAGTATAGTAGGCGATCCAATAAACTGCTACAGTAGCAGCTACAACGCGGGAGCTCCAAATGAGTTTCATTGAAATTCATTTGTCGTACTGCCGCCTGCCGCACTTCTTTAGGATGATCGACCATCATATCCAAAGCACCATACTTCCCGTGGAGTCCACGGCGTGGACGCGTTCCCGAAAGCCCGACTATGCCTTTTAGCAGAGACCCTCCCGTAACAACTTTACTCTTGGTCCTCGAATGCCTCATTCGTGATTCAGCAGGAACAGGCTGTCTCGTTCCACCTCTCAAGTGGGAGTTTTTTCCGATGTAAAAGTGTGAAATCGACGCAAATCGGCTTGTGGCTCCCCAAGTTCTCAAGAATATAGTATATTGTGTGCATGGTGGATCACTGGTGTGTCCTGTTTTTGGTTATGATGTATGATGCCGTTCCAGGAAGCATCGGCGGCGACGTGAAAACCCCACGCCGATCTGCGTACCGTTCTTCAGAAAGGCTACGTGCATCGGAATAAAATAATCAGAATCAGATCATAACAAGATGTCCTGTTCTTATTCAACAAAATAGTTAGCTTTATTTTCAATTGCTTGAGAAGCCACAAACCGGTATACGCTGGTTTCAAGCCGAAAGTTCGACACACACACGTTCAGTGCCGTTTCTCCTGCTCCCATTTCCTGTCCGATTTGCCAGCGAAAATCCTCGCTATCAATCAGTCAAGGAAACATTCCTCCGCTCATCTCACCCAGGAGCCCGACCTATATATCCAGCGAAGGTCTACCCAGCCTGATACCAAATTATCCAGAAGCCTTGTCTCCAAGCTTGTCCCTGAAAACGACCCATCTAGAGAATCCCATTAGAACCAGATACAACAGCGAGAGCGATCTACTGTAGCAAACTACCGTAGCAACATTGGGTTTCTAATGAAATTCAACAAGCTAGACTACCGTAGCGAACGGTTTTGCATTCAAAATCATGGGTAGCTGTGATTTGAATAGCGTTGACTCCGCAGAATGAACTTCGCGATTTTTTCCAGCACTGCTCTGAACAGCTCAAATCCAAATTAAGACTATTCAGATTCTGATTAAGCCTTCAGCTGATCAGCCGTAGAAACAGCAGCCGAAATGACTTTTGCTCTTGCCCATGTAGTGGTCAGAGTTGCGCATTATCAGTCTTGTCAGGTGACTACTGATATTGCACCATCGTCACTATCACTCCAGGCCGTTCAAAGCGACAATGACAGGCAACGACCTGATATTGACCCGCACTCTAGATCACAATCATTGCAACTGATGTGATATTTTAGTGGTTTTCGTCAAAACTCAAACCTTTTTGTGACCAACATTATTATTTTGTTCCACATATTAAAAAATCATCTTGGTAAATCTTCATTTGGATTTAAATGCTCCCTAGGATCCAAATGCTCCCTCTGACATCGGGTTACTTGTTAGAAAATCTTATTGCATTTGGTGTTCCCGCATTTGATGTTTGCATTTCGAATGCACACAGCAATATGCAACTCGTTGCAAAACTCGATTTTTTCAGCACTCGTCGTATTTATCGTATAAATGTACGACTCGTGCTGAAAAAATGATAATTTTGCAACTTGTTGCATATATAACTATTCTGGGGTGCTTCTGCATACAAACTAAAAGCCCTTCCTTTTTGCTGATTCCCTTTGTACTGAAAATTTAACAAGATTAGAGTTACCACGAAACACACAGCAAATCGGAATATGTGTGAAGCTCGCTCCCGTACACGCCGCAAACAAGATCGGTCGTCTTTGCGGCCGAGGTAGGTAACACTTTACCACCGACCGACGGACTTGGTGTGAACGCGGCGACGCATAGTCCACTGGCAGTACGTGTGGACCAATAGGAAATAAGCAGCTGCGCCTATGCTAAAGTGCCGGTAGTGGCGCTTTTCTGATAAATGCGGTAAACGTGATAACAGTGTAAACAAGCAGAAAAGTTTGCGCTACGGAATCATAGACGGCGCTCGTGTTCCATGTGTTTTTCACATATACAGCGGCGCCGCCTGGCACCTATCCACTTGAAACATCATGCGCAACACGGGTGAAAAATGCCATTCAGAAAAAAAGAAGTAAACAACTTGATATTTGTATGGTGATGTAATCAATTCTCTGTTACTGCAATGAATCCAGAAGAAACGCGTAGGTATAATGATTTTGTTTCTAATTTGCAACTTTTTGCCCCAAGGCACAAATCGCTGCGATGCGGAACGAGTGCAAGCCAATAATTTGTCCATACAAGAAAAATGATTTTACTTTTAATGTGGTGGCGCCATCACTGAGAAAAACAAGCTTTGATTTCTTACTATTCCCGTATCCACCGATGGACGCTGGGCTATGACGTTGATGGGTGGCATTTAGTACAAAGCTCGCACCCGTTTATTTTGTTGTATTGCTTTATGCCGCTGTTTTATGATTTTATGAGACAGCGGTATAATTCTATGAGTCAGCGGCATGGTTCTATTACATGTAGTCATGTTATCATGAAGCGACATATTTTCTGAGTTCATAACTTTTTCGTCACGTTTTGGGCTTTTGATGTTTATCCGAGTAACTAGATGACTAGATACTATGTGTATCTCAGTGTATACCAAAGAATGAAGTCAATCTGTTCAACATTGACTGAGTTATAGCAGCAAGTGCCCAAAATAGGTCCTCCTGTCCAAATAGTCCCAGACCAGTATGATCATCTTTTTGAAGGCGATATAGCCGGAAAAGGGCAATAAAATCATTGTCATCAAAGGCTAGATTTAGAGTCCACTTTAATTGATTTACCGAGAATAAGCAGCTATTAATTGAAAAAGTAGCAAAACATATCGCTAAAACATTGCACCAGGGAACACTTTTATTTCCGGTTCGAAATCAGGTTCATGCATGAACTTCCGGTTTGACAACTACCCTTGTATGAAGTACAACTCTTCCCATCGATCATAGTGAAAGTCACTTATTTTTATATTTTGTAGTTCCTGGAGTATCTGCCGTTTTAAAATGAAAAGTTTGTCCTGGAGCTTTGAAGGTTAAGCAAACAAACAAAGGGTGCCCGCATCTGCTGTTCCCGATTTTTTGCGAACATCTTGTAACAGATTTTTTAGGAGCAAGGACGTTAGGACGTCAAGGCGTAGCCAGCACCTTATTGACCTATTCAAATCAAATCAAAGTTTGCAAATTAAGAATGTTAGCTAGTTGAATTAATCAGATTAATTGCTGAGTTTTATGCAACAAATCTGTGAGATAGGTCATGCGGATTGTTCGGTTGCGGTTTCGATCGTCTTTCCGGTTTTCAATTTCGGTAGTAGAATTAGCATTTCATGTGTGATTCGTGTGAATCCCTGATGATGAAGATTTTACTGGGCCAATAATAACTAGTTGTTCGCCCTTATTTGGTGTTTTTGACATTGAGAAACAATTAATATACAACTGAGTGGTAGAAAACAAATTCGGTGACGACTGGAGAAATCAACAGTGAAAAATAAGCTAGTTTGAACAAAATACAGATTTTGGAGAAGATATAAACTGACAGTCATGCCTGGTTGTACAATTTGAAAGACCGATCACTTGAACTGGTGTTCTAGCTAGACAATATGGAGGGTATTCTGTCTCGGTTCTGGAAACTGATGCGGAAGATTCAAGCTGTAGGAAACCCTTCGGATGATTTTGGTGCGTATAATAGATGTTAAATGATTACTGAGAGACTGCCGTTTCCGTACATTTTGATGAGATCGTTTCAGACTACTTGTCTTGCGGGGGCGTTCAATAACCGATATAATATTTTTTTGTAAAGACGCTAATCCACCACCCCTAGAAATATTTATTTTGTTATATTCAGAGAGGGAGAGAGAGAGAGAATAAAGGTGCTAAAGCCTAGGAACAGAGGCCAGAACACAGAGTAAATACCTGTGTTCCATCCCAAGGAGCATAGGACCAAGGGGTAACATTAATCTCTTAGCATCGTCACCCCCACGATTTTACGTATATTGCTCACTAAAAAAGCTGAGCGGTTGGTACGAGATTTCCCCACTCAATAGCTTTATTGTTCAACCAATAACGCTGCATAGTAGGCCTGGCCGCTTTAGTGCTTGTAATGCATTTCTGATGCACTGCAAACATTAATAATGACAAGAAAAATGGTAGAAGTAGTCGATTCTATCATTTTCCATGGTGTTTTCAATGAATGGCTGTGTATGTGTAGACTCGGGTAATCCTGCTCTTCAGCGTAGTGCTCATACCAGAGATGCCATATTTTCACAATTTTCTGTATATTACAGATTTTCAACATTCGTAAAGATTGCGTTTTACAAGGACCACGAATCGAACCCGTCAACCACAACATGATCTTGATTGCAATCTACTATGCGAATGAAAATTGGTCATGTTTGTACAAGTTGCTTAAAACCACGTCTGTTTGTTTTCCATCCACTGTTAAAAGCAATGCATCAATTTTTATGAAATTTGGCACAAATAGTAAACATACACGAAAGAGTTCTCAGTCAATTATTTGGCCAATTTAACCAATTCATTACAGAGCTACAGCCGTACTTCTGTGTCCTGATTATTGCGGATACAAAAAACGATCAAATCTGACTATACATGTCAATGGTTGCTCCTCCGTGATTGACCTGAGCTGGTACCAATTGCACTGAGATCCAAATGAATAAGGGCTGGGACACTCCACTTATTCTCAAAGTGCAATTTAAGCAGCTCATGCATTTTGGATCAATAACGGCGCCGGCCACGTCCTTATAGTCAGGTGGGAAGGGAGAGGAATGTTAGAGTGTGCTGGTTGTTGCTACTAAAGACCGAGAGCACCTCTGCATTCCCACAACCAGCACGGACTGGGGTATTTGTTAGACGGAAAGGATGGGAGATCTGGGAGTCACCGTTGGGTCGGTGATGCGATCCATGGATAGGGGTTATTTATAGTGTTTGTAAGGTGATAGTTTGTGTGGTGAATATGGTGAATAAGGTCAAGCGGCACAGCACGCTTTGGTTGCATAACTTGCAGGCGTTATATACACTGTGCTGTGAGTGGAAGTTGGAAGGGAGGGAAACGACTTTTTTCAATTCGTTTCTGGTTCTAGCGATGGCTATGAACATATGAATATACATGAGTTGTATATGTAGAGAAGAGAGAGACAAAAAGTGGATAGAAAGATACAAAGTAGGATGAAAGGGACGGGCCAGGGATTGAACCCATGACCTTCTGCATACGAAGCAGAAGCGGTAGCCACTAGACCACCAAGCCCGTCAGTGTCCTGATTATTGCGGATACAGGCTTTAAAATGATTAAGTGGATATTGGAAGCATAAGCTCAGATCAGAGCGTTCATGATTAACAAAAAATTTAATCATAAATAATCATTGATGATTAAAATTTCAATTTTGGTGATTATTGATTATGATTAATGATCAAAAATGGTTCATTGATTAAAAATCATGATTAATCATGATTATTCAATCACAAAAAACTGGAAATGATTAAAATATATTTATTGTTTAACATTTTTTTTTTAAGTTTCAAAAGTAAAAAAGTAAAAGGTAACTGTCCGGAAGATTTCTGAAAAAAGAATCATAAGTTATATTATTTAGAACAGCATTTGAACCAATTCAAATTGGATCATATGTTTTATATTGTGAATCATTTTTAGTAATGAATGATTAATGATTGATTAATATTTTTTCTCATGATTATGATTACTGATTAATGATCAAATTACAAAAACAGTGAGATTAAGATTAATGATTAATGGTTAAATAAGATTTTTTTGTGATTATGATTAATGATTTTGATTAATCTTAATCATTAATCATGATTAAATTTATGACTAATCATTAACGCTCTGGCTCAGATGTTTCTGATTGTAACATTAACCCAGGCTAATCGATTGCCAATCATAACTTCGGTGCATATATAAATATGACATACAAAAGTTCCAGAAACATAAAACATATATTCTATCATTCTTAATGTTGTCCAAGTTCTCCA
>NC_085136.1:320141348-320168215 GCF_035046485.1 Aedes albopictus | reverse complement strand
TCAGGTGTTGAGCGTATCAGCCTAATAAGATTCGTCGGAAAATCATGTTCTGATATTATCTCCAAAGCACATTTTTTAGCCAATCGTACGCTGATATAAAATCACATGAACAGATGCATTGCTCAGTCTGTAGGTTGTACAGGGTAAACATCTGATTCGTCGTTCATCGGTCTCCACAAAAATCAACTTGATATTCATCAACGAAGGATTCCTTGAATGATCTCAGTCCGTAGATTAGGACTGGTAGCCGAATCTTGTAAGCCGAGTTTAGAAGGGTAATTCCTGTGCTTTATCACAAACTCCGATCTGCGCCCTTTCTTCTCTCTCTCTCTCTCTCTCTCTCTCTCTCTCTCTCTCTCTCTCTTCTTGGCGTAACGTCCTCATTGGGACAAAGCCTGCTTCTCAGCTTAAGTAGTGTTCTATGAGCACTTCCACAGGTATTAACTGAGAGCTTCCTCTGCCAATCACCATTTTGCATGCGTATATCGTGTGGCAGGCACGAAGATACTCTATGCCCAAGGAAGTCAAGGAAATTTTTTCCTTTACGAAAAGATCCTGCGCCCTTTCTTATAGACTGGGAGTATGAGGTCATCCAACCAGCTGGTTGGAAGTTCTTGGTCCATACCGTTATTAGTATCTGGTGGATTGATTGATGCAGCTGCTTGCTTCCACTCTTAAGAAATTCGTCCACAATCTCGTCCTCCCCAACAGCCATGTTATTTTTCAGTACGTTAAGGATTTTCTCAACCTCATTTCTACCCAAGTGAAACACTTGTCACATAAGAGTCACGGCGGCGCAAGTTGTTGTTGCGGAGAAGTCAATGTAACTTATTTCTAACAAATAAATATTTATTTGCTAGAATTAAGTCGCAGTGACTTCTGCGCAACAAAAACCTACGCCGCCGTGAATCTTCTGTGACAAGTGTGCTACTTGGGAAGTGCTGTTGGTAGTCTAGACGTGTGCGACGAAGCACAATCCAAGTACATTTATCGTGAATAACTGCCGCTGGTCCGTTAACAACGTCTACACAAGATAATTTGATTTATGTGAAATTTGTGTGAATTTATGAAAACATCTTGACTTTTTGTAGCCTAAGGAAATCAAGGTATTAATAAAAAACTATCGCCCATAAGAGTTTTACCATACATTTTTGAGATATTTCTAGCAGACGTTCTCTAGGAAATTTATAAAAGGTTCCTGATGGTAGAAATTCACTAAGTCGCAATTATTTTATGGATTTCTTCAAAAAAAACTTTCGAGTTTACTTAAGAAATTCTTGAAGAATTTCTTTTGGAAATCTCCTCAGGGATTTTTTTCAGGAACTCCTCCAGGATTTTTTCCTTGAATCTATCTCAAGGAGAGTCCCTTAAGTGTTCCCTAGAGATTCCTGCAGGAACTCCTCCAAAGATTACTTAAAAATTGCTTTAGAGTATTTCAAGAATCCTTTTAAGATGTAGTTTAAAAAAAAACTTGGAATATCTTGGAAGTATCTCCAGGAATAACTTCAAAAATTCCTTCAGGGAATCCTTGGAAAATTTCCCCAGTATGTGTAATTTCATGAAGTTCTTCGGTGAAATCCGCGAAAAATCCTGAAGAAAAAATCTAAAAAAAAAAATCCATGGATGAATTTTTGATAAAATCTCGAACTGACGTTCATAAAAAAAATCCTCAAACTACCGAAAGAGTCTCTGGAAATATTTCTGGAGGAATTCCTGAAGAAGTTTCAGAGAGAAGCCGTGGATGAACTTCATAAAGAATCTTTGAAGAAATTTTTGAATAAATCTCCTGTGTAATTTCTCTAGAAATCTCTGAAGATAATTTAAAAAAAATCCCTGGAGAAATTGTCTGAAAGAATCCCAGGGAAATTCCCGAATAAATCCCAGATGGTGTTCCTGAAAAAAATCCTTGAGTTATAGGTATATCTGGAAAAATTGCTTGAGAAAGCCATGGTGGAATTTCTTTAGAAATGTATTAGAAAATATTTAGATAAATTCCTGGATGAATCACTTATAGAAGTTCAGAAAGTCGTGAAAGTTTTTATCAAGGAAATCCTGGAAGAATGTTTAGAGAAACACTTCTTCTTCTTCTTTATGGCTCGACATCCCCACTAGGACTTGGCCTGCCTCGCTTCAACTTACTGTTCCACTTACACTTTCCACAGTTATTAACCTTCACGTACCCGACCCCAACATCTCATTTTCAAAATGCGGGCATTTCCTCAATTTTCATCCAACTTTTCTGAAGCCGCCCTCAATCGATCATAAATTGGTGCAAGTTTATTACACCCAAGTGGCCATGCAATATCTGGAACTATTCCGGAGATATTCCGGATTGTACTGGGGTCAGGGACAGTGCCGAAATGACTAAAAATTATTATTTCGTGTGTTATTGTGTTTGAACCATCGATTTTCAGCGGACTTTTCATTGCGAACAATAAAACACAACTGCGATAAGCAGACAACTTATTACCCATCCGGATCACCGTGACAGGTTCCGCGCGGGCCTCATTGGGGTCACTTCTGGTTTTCATCCAAAACATGTCGTGCGACATATCAAACTTCGTGTTTTCGAATGACTGAGTCAGAAACGATACCCTGAAGTCTGTATCAACTAATATGGCCACCCCGAAACATATAGCATAGGTTCCACGGGGGTGTCATCGGGGACATTTCTGGTTTGCATGTTTTAACATGCCGTGCGACTTATCAAACTTCATGCTTTCAAGAGAATGGGGCTGAAAAAAATGACTGAAGTATGAACCAACTGATATGGCCGCTTCGGAACACCTGAAACAGGTTCCGAGAATTTTTAAAGAATTCTCTTCACGAATTTCTAAAGGGAACTTGGGAAATATTTCATAATGAATCGCTCGTGAATTACACTAGTTTACAGCATTTTTGAACTCGGTAAGCTGATGATCATTTTTGGTGTAGAATCATGCCCTGAGTTCGAAAACGCGAAGGAAAAAAAATACAATAGAGCGGATTTTTTTTCGACTTTCCACACAAGGTTGATGATTTGAAATCGATTTTTGTTCTATTTTTAAGCAACGTCGCTCACTTCACACATCTGATTCTCTGTAATCAATGCTCCGATTGAGCTGAATTTTTTACTGTAATTTGCCTACATATGATATGTCAAATAAACGTTGAGAAAGAATTTTTAGATTGTTTTTGTCTTATTGAAAAAAATACATGTCTTCATATATTTTTGGAAATTTGGCTAAAATTTAAGGAGATCGTCCCTAAAACTCGCCAATATCTTGAATTTCATCAATCTGACGCAAAACCTGCATTCAGATGATCGAATGGTATTGTATTCAGCTTTTAATTTATGGAAAAAGATTTGAAATTGGTTCAACAAAACGCAAGATATTTGAATTTTAGTAAATTCCATATTTTTAAAAGTTGTAAAACTCGATATTGAGCTAAAACTCAAAAACTGCTCTACTTTAAATTTTTTGAAGCACGGTTTCGAAATCAGTGCTAAATTGTGCTTCAAAAATTTTGGTCGTTGACAGAAGTTCACGACTTTCGTTTTATTTTGTAAACTAGTGTTATCTTTTGTGAAAATATTTAAAATATTTTTTGAAGAAATCCCTGGATAAATTTAAGCAAGGATTCTAAACTCTTGATTTTCTAGAAAAAAAAATCGCTGTAATGCTGTCTGGAATCCGTGGATGGTTTTCTAAAAGAATCCTCGGAGAAATTTTTGGAACAAATCATGGCGAATTTTTTCAAAAATATGGTGATATTCCTGGAAGTTCTTCTAGAGGAAAGAATTTCTAAAAAAGTTCATGGAAAAGTTTCTAGAGGAATCCGTGGAAAATTATCTTGAAGGAATCTATAGTGGATTCACTAGATGAATACCTGGAAAAATCCTGGTGTTGTATCGAATAATCAGTATGTGCTGGAATCTCGTCGGGTAGGCCATTCCAAGCCTCAACCATTAAGCTGGAAATGTACCGAGGGAATTGTAAAGAAGTCAACCATGAATGTTATACGCAAATGGCCATAACAGTGCAAAAAACGTCGGCGATGGCGGCATGGTAGCGCACACGTCTTTGATACCATATTACTTGACCGTAATCAACTATTTTAATACTGTTTTTGGGCACACCTTCTTTGTTGCCATTAAAAAACTCTCCTTCTTCAGGCTGCCTCCATAGTTTTGTTCGTCTGCGAATTTTCGTTCCCGGTCATTTCACATAGTAGGCACTGGCGCAGTCTTGAACCGCGCACTTTTGATAGTTGCATAAAACCTCTAAATATTGTTCCGATCCATGCTTTCCTGTTCTTCGGCACACTCTCTCGTGCTACCGTGGATTCGTTTCTCTTCTACTCTTGCCACTTTGGCGCCGCTCTTCTCGTTCATATCTCTTGTGCGCCCTCGTTGAACCAAACATTACGTACACGGAAAAATGAAAGTACCCAAAAGTGAGTTCATTCCACCCAACTTCGAGGCTGCGTGCGGGAAGCCAATTTTGAGTTGCTGGAGTCGATGGTAGTTTGGAGGTAGGTAGTTTGCATTTAGGCGTATACGGCCAAAGTACCTAAAGACAAGGTTCTTTTTACTCCAACGTCAGTTAAAATTACTCAACTTTCGGTACTGTGCCACTTACTTAATTTTGGCTTCCCGCATCGAACTCTCAAAGTTGGGTGGTTTTGCTATTCACTCTCTGACTACAATAAAGAGAGCGAATGAAACAGGATGCAAAAAAGAACTCAAAAGTGAGTTTAAAAATACTCAAATTTGGGTTCTCTTGTTTTTCAGTGTAAGCGGCGGTACCTATCACCTCTTGTCACTGTTCCATGTAAAAACGATCACAAACTAGTAAACGTTTCGAAAAATGTTCAACTTTTTTCTCTCTGACACCACTGTGCAACAACACGACTACCGTTTGTCTGCGTTGCTGCTTCTGCTGCTGCCGGTTGTCCATCGGATTTGAGCCATGCTTGCATATCATTATTACGCACGCTTTTAAAACCGGAACATTTGCGAGCCAAACCGACCAGTTCGACGTGGCACGGTGCGACGCGGCGAACTCAACCGGAGAGTAGTGGGTGATAATCACTTGCCGCTGTGCTGTTGTCGTCGACATGTCTCCCAGCCCAGCCCAGCCCAGCTACCCGGTCCGATTGCTCATCTTCCAAGCAAACTGTCCGCCCGGTGCGGCGCGATGACGCGCCGGTACGCATCCAGCGTCGAGCTGCATTTTATAGAGCGTAAAAAGTAATTAAATTTCAAGTGCATCACTCACACTTGACTTTCGATGGGAGCGAATCCTCCCGGAACGAACGGGAAGCACCGAAATCAGTCGCCGCCGTTTGACGACCAACTACCAACCAAGCTCGGATGAGGAGTGGAAGAGGGTGTCACACGCGGAGCAGACCACCAACCGACCCGGGGGACTTCTCTGGTTGATGGATGCATTGTCGTCGTCATCAACGCCGAGAGAACAAGAAAGTGCACGGCGATGACATCGACGACAACGACACGTGGGAAAAATCTGGAAAATTGGATGGTGATTTATGGGGCCGGTGGTGTGACTTATACGGTTGATGTGGTAGCATGTGTTAATGATTACCTGATGCTTCCCAGACAGATGAGTGCGGTGGAGAGATTGGATAGACTAGGCTTCCTGGAGGGTTTGGTACTGGATAGATTTGAGCAAGTGCACCTGTCAACATGGTTATTTGAAAGTGATACAGACATATTCAAAAGTGGAAATAAAGCAAAGAAAGAGACACTCAATGAAGTAATTTCTTTGATACTTGATACAGTTTAACTTGTAGAGTTGTTTTAATATCCATATTTTTCAAGATTTCCAGTTTTTCGCTGTTTCTTCTTCAGTACCCTATACAAATAATTCCAATAACGCAAAGGACACATACATTCAACGCACTTAAGGAGGCATTTAGTGCCATAACTACCAAACTACTGTATTTTGCGTGCAGCTCTTCAACAAAATCCCCAAAATACTTAATTTATTCCATGTATTGAAAACTGCTCCCAGCTAACTGCCTATCAACGTGCTCTTGTAATCGTTGTGTGAACTCAGGAGTAAGTTCATCTTTATAGCAGCCAACTTGCCCTTTTCTCATAAAGCTGTAAACAAGACTGTATGTTTATCACGCAGTTACCAATGATGTGAATACATACCTGAAATTTATTGTGGTATTCCGAACTGTTTCCAAAGTTTTCAGTAGTTGTGTGTGATTGGCCGATGGGTTTCCTGTGAATTATTATGAATTATTCAATAAGATATTCACTTTGCGCGTTTAAATGTAAGCTCTGGGACCATTTGGGCAGGGGGACCTATTTTGGGCACTTGCTGCTAAAACTCAGTCAATTTTTATCAAATTGACTTCAAATTAACCGAGTCCCAAAAATCAAGTCAATCGATTATAAATTGACTGAGTTACAGCAGCAAGTGCCCAAAATAGGTCCCCCTGCCCAAATGGTCCCAGGCCCTATTCATGAATACACTTACTTTTCATCATATCAAACGACAGATGTTCAGCTAATTTGACCAACTGTTCATCTGTGTAGCTTTTTTTGAAGAAGCTACATGTTTTCCGAAGAACGCCCATAATATCCTGGAAAGTAGGAAATAGTTCAGCATGATAGCTTTGTAGGTACTATACCATTGCACACCACCTTTATCATTTCTTCAAACTGATTGAACAACACATTATCCAAATGACGAACGTTCCAAAAATCCAGTGTATGCGGTACTTGTGGACACCACAGTACTTGATCATTCAGCAACCCTTCTAGAAATGCTTCATCCGTACCGTTGAAACCATGCAGATGCCGATAGTGGTGCATGTAGGAGACGGCAACATCTTTGGGATTCCTAGCGCAATAGATAATTTTCGGCTTAACGGTCCAAAGCTGTTCGGGAAGCAGCGCCAACGGTAGATGGCTTTTGATGTGCCGAGGTCGTACGAGATTCTCCACAGCTCCCACCGTATCGCCGAGATAATCTCCGATGACTGCCGATGCCCTGTGTGGGATAATTGATTCGGTAATCTCAGTTGAATGACCTTCACTTGAAAACTCACTCTATAAACACAGTACGAACGTTCAGATCAACCTTGCCGGCAGTTTCATAATCGAGATCGTGATCAATCAGCCAAACCATCTCCTGTGTCCACGTCGTGCCACTTTTCGGGAAAGTGACAACCCACACATCATCTTCGTAAACGGTGAGATTTCTGATCCGATCGGCATATTCCAAGTACTTGAACGGCAAAACACAAGGGCTCGGTTTGCGATCCAGTTCACCACGCACCGGAATAGTGGTGGAAGCGTCACTTAGATTTATTTCGATATGACGATCGTGAAGTTCGGTTGTCATTTCACGAGCCTGCCGGCTGTCCATTAGTTTGTAAGCGAACATCTTTTTTGAGAAATGTTCTCCTCCAACGGATTTTGTAACAAAGATCGGGCAAATTTCGATACAAGCACGCACCATTGACTGGCTTATCTGAACGAATTGTTTGTAAACATCTATTGTAGATTATAGCTTTGTTATTATGCTATTGAAATGCAGACGAGGTAATGAGGAATCGAGAAGAGAGTAGTATAGGTAAGGTTGGGGAGTAGTGAGACAGGTTTTGCTTTTTGCCTTTCTCGTTACCAAAAAGTACTGAAAGGCTTCATTATGTTTACTCAAAAAGCGAAATTCCGGATCGGCCAACGCGTTCCGGCCATGTTCGTGATCCGGACCAGCACCGGTAGAACTGGCCGTATATACAGGGGGTGGCCAAAATTTTTGGGATAGGCAACTTTTTTTCTCCCACAAAAAAGTTCAACATGCTATAACTTTTCATAGAGTGCATCAAAAAATCTCAAATTTTGACTGTTTGTCAACCTATTATATGTGCATGATTGGTACAAATTTGGGCTCGATTGAATAATTTTTCGCGAAGTGAGAACCGTTCGGGTAAAACACTATTTTTTAGACAACTCATTTTTGAGCTGTCATATCTCGGAAACCAGAGAACTGAATTGAATGAATTTTTTAACGTTTATCAACAATATATTGATACTTAATACAACGTTAAAAAATGTAATATTTTCTCACGGCGAATTAAGTTATACCGGGTTGAAATTTTTACCCACATAGAGAAAAAAAAGGCAAATTTACAATACCACACAAAAATTACTAAATGTGTTCTTCATTCAATCTAAATAGGCTCTAATACATCTGATTTCAGATAACTTGAGAACAGAAGTAGAAAATCTTTGGACATCAACACTAAAAATTTATTGACATTGACATAAAAAAACCCGGATTAATCCACCTAGTGGTGATAGTGCCTTTCTCGTCGAATATGTACTCATGATCTTTCCGTCGACGTTAGCATCCTGAATCCTGAATACTTTATTTATAAAAGCAAGAATTTTATCCAAGCCACCGTCGAGTTGGGAAATTTACTGATGGCACATATTTCTTTGTGTTATGTTCAATTTATAGGCAGAGCTGAAAAATATCAGACCTCTTAGTTGACTGCGTGACCACCTTTACTATTACTGGAGACCCATCAATACCAAGACGTTAATAACAAGCTTAAAAATATAATTTATTTCACAACCCAAAATGACTTTACAGTCTTCGATAAACTTTTTCCTGCAAACTTCAGGCTATATTTTATTATCATTGGTTACTAGATTCAAAAAATTTGACCAAAAATGAAAGTAAGTGAAATTTTTCGTACTGAATCCAATTCAAATTAGAACCACACTAAAAAATAAATCACATATCCAATGGAAAATTTCGATTAGTTTGGCTATATAACTGTTATTGGATTTTCCGATGAAAACTTCTTCGGAAATATCACATGAAATCAATACGGTCTATGGAAAACATTAGGAAATCACATAGCTTCTATTGGAAAATCACATAACTTCGCAAAATCTATGTGATATTCCCATAAAATTCAATGGACACGCGTATGAAAACAGTCCATGTAAAAATCAGATGAAAACAATGTGAAAACTTTTTTCAGTGCATATCACAGAGCGCAAGGAGTAATCAGTCGGATCAAAATTTTGCGCAGCAATTTTATACGCAAAAGGGGATTGATAAACTTTGCTCGAGGTTGATGCGATTAAATTTCAATTTTTTCATGCAACCCCCATTCTACTGTATATTTACACCTCAGGAATATGAGAAGGTGTGATTTGATGAGCCTGCATCAGTTTTGTCAAGATTTTGTTCTCTTACACATATTTATCTCTTGCATCGATTATTTTAACTGTTTTTACCGAATCCTATGAGATACCCGGAACCGGTTCAAAGACTGTACCTATTGTCTCAAATATGGTCTGAGACTAGTTTCTTGCTAACTGTTCAACAGGTTTTCTGAAAAGCCGAACATTTATGTGCATGCATGGATTTGATTCATTTTACATTTTGGTCATTCTGGCGGGACATGCATGCATGAATTTGGTTCACTTTTACATTTGACCACTTCTGGCGGGACATTCGGAACTGGTTATAGAGCACTACCGGTAGTCTCTGCTGTGATCTTAGGCTATTTTCCTGCTTACTGTTCACCAGGATATTAAAAAAGCCGCTATTTGATGTGTCACATGCATGGATTTGGTCAAGGGTTTGGTCACTTTTATATTTGACCACTTCCGGCGGGGCATCCGGAGCCGGTTCCGGAACACTACCGGTAGTTTCTGCTATGATTAAAGGTTATTTTCCTGCTTACCGTTCTTCACGGAACCGCTTCCGAAATACTACTGGTTTTCCTAAATACAGTCTGTTTCCATTTTATTGCCAACCATTCACCAGGATATCGAAAAAGCCGCTATTTGATGTGTCGCATGCATGGGTTTGATTCACTTTTATATTTGACCACTTCCGGCGGGACATCCGGAGCCGGTTCTGGAACACTACCGGTAGTGTTCTTCAGGTTATCGAAAAAGCTGCTATTTAATGTGTCGCATGCATGGGTTTGGTTCCCATCTACATTTGACCACTTCCGGCAGGACACACGGAACCGGTTCTGGAATACTACTGGTTTTCCTAAATATAGTCTGATTCCATTTTATTGCTAACCGTTCATCAGGTTATCTATAGAGACGCGATTTGATGTGTCGCATGCATGGGTTTGGTTCAATTTTATATTTGGCCACCTCCGGCGGGGCACCCGGAACCGGTTCCGGAACACTACCGGTAGTCTCTGCTGAGTCAAAGGCTATTTTCCTGCTCACTGTTCATCAGGTTATCGAAAAAGCCGCTATTTGATGTGTCGAATGCATGGATTTGGCTATTTTTTATATTTTGCCACTTCCGGCGGGACATCCGGAACCGATTCCGGAATACTTCTGGTTCAGATATGGGCTGAGAGTATTTTCCTGCTTAACGTTCGTCACGTTATCGAAATAGCCGTGGTCTGATATGTCGCATGCATGGTTTTGTAGCATTTTCATATCTGGCCCCTCCCTGGGGTACCGATCCGGAACACCTAAATGGCCATAACTTCGGATCGGCTAAACCGATCCGAACCATTTTCAATAGGAAACAATGGGACCAGATTCCGCGTCGAATGAACCGTCGGTCATTGAAATCGGTTGAGGTTTACTGCCAAAAAGTGATGTGAGTTTATTTTGTACACACACACATACTCACACACACACATACACACACACACACATACATACACACACACAGACATCACCTCAATTCGTCGAGCTGAGTTGATTGGTAGATGTGACTCGACCCTCCGGGCCTTCTATCAAAAAGTCATTTTTGGAGTGAACATATAGCCTTTCCAGTACACTTAGTGTACGAGAAAGGCAAAAATATATTTTTTTAAGAAAAATCCAAAAAGTGTCAATCCATGATAACTTTTTTCAAAGTTCAAAAAGTGTCTATGTTTTAATAGTTTGTGAAGCATTTGTATATTGTTAGTGTACGTTCAAAATTTTATTCAATTCGGATCACTAGTTTCCGAGATATGACAGCTCAAAAATGAGTTGTTCCTAAAAATAATGTTTTACTCGAATGGTTCTAACTTTGCGAAAGATTGATCAATCGAGCCCAAATTTGTACCAATGATGCACATATAATAGGTTGACAAACAGTCAAAATTTGAGATTTTTTGATGCACTCTATGAAAAGTTATAGCATGTTGAACTTTTTTGTGAGAGAAAAAAAAAGTTGCCTATCCCAAACATTTTGGCCATCCCCTGTAAAACTAACCAAGACCCGTCATGCGACACATCAAACTGCTCTGATTTTTGTAATTGTTAGCATGGTTTACGTTTTTCCAGAAATTCCACGATATTGACCCAAAATTCAAAATGGAGGCCTAATATTCAAGATGGCGGCTCGAAATCCAAGATAGCGACTGTTTAACAGAATTTCAGGCTCTAAAACCATACAATATGGGCAAATTTTGTACGATGAACGTGTCTGGAGTCCAAAAATGGCGACCAGAATATCCAATATGGCGGTATAAAACCTAAAATGGCGGCTCTAATTTCAAGATGTTGGGGGAGTTTTAGGCTCCAACACCATGCAATATGGGTATATTTGGCATGGGGCACATGTCTGGAGTCCAAAAATGGCGACCAGAATATCTAAGATGGCGCTCTAAAATTCAAGATGGCAGCTCCAAATTCAAAATTGCAGCTGTTAATGGAGTTTACGCTCTGAAACAGTGAATCAAAATTCAACCATCGCGCAACAATAATGACAATGTCGCAACCTGTATTTGTTTCGACAAACAAATCCATGCAACATAAGTTTGTCCCAACTTGAAAATAATGGGATTAACATCGTACACCACGAGTTTAGAGATTTTTAAGCCTTGCATTGCGATTTTCGAACGGTAACTTCGAGTCGGTAAGCACTGTAACTCTGGTGAAGCTCTATCATGAAACAGTTTCAGCTTTGGGTTAGCAATAATTGATTATTCACGAGTTGAAAAGTACGCAACAAATTCAGCTTCCGTTTTGTCTGCAACAAAAAATTTCGAGATCATGTCATTATCTGTTACCAGTAGGGATAAAGAGTAATCGTCGCACCTTCTTTGTTGCTTGTTTTGTACCTCTTTTGTCTGACAATTCTCTTCACTGCTCTGAAACCATGCAACATGGGTATATTTGGTATGGGGAAGATGTGTGAAGTCCTAAAAAGGACGACCAGATGTTGGTCAAAAATCCAAGATGGCGGCTTCAAGTTCAAGATGGCGAGTGTTTAGAAGTTTTAGGCTCTAAAACCATTCCATATAGGTATATTTGGTATGGAGAAGATGTCCGGTGTCCAAAAATGGCGACCGGAACACCCAAGATGACGGTCTAAAATCCAAGAGAGTAGCTCCAATATCAAGATGCTAGATTTTTAATGGATTTTTAGGCCCTGAAACATGCTATATGGGCATATTTGCTATGAAGAAGATGTCCGAAGTCCGAAAATGGCGGCCACAATATCCTAGATGGCGGCTGTTTAATGGAGGTTTAGGTATATTTGGTATGGGGAAGAAGTCTGGAGTATAAAAATGGCGACCAAAATTTCCAAGATGGCGGCTCAACATTCATGATTGCGGTTTTTTAAGAGTTCAGGCTCAAACATCAAAAGCCAGATAAGCGATATGATTTCAGGTATCATGAAAAGGATTTTTGTTAAACGCATGAAGGTGTGATATTCATCAACATTTCACATGAGTTTTGTTGAAATGGGTTTTCGAAAGCACGAGAAAGGCGCCGCCATCACCGCTAGGTGGATAAATTAGAGATTTTACCATTTAGCTTGGCAAAAGCAAATCGTGAATCAGCTATCAAATCATGGTGTACACTGTACCGTTATCCCACCGAAAACAAAAGCTTTTTCGCCAAAGCCGCCGATGGCTCCGCAATCAGCGTAGCATCCCACACAAACGCCTTTGATTTCTCAAATCCTACTGCTTCCTGTTTACATGATAATATCACGACGAAGCGATCAGCCGCAGATTTGCACAGGAAATAAAACTCGCGAGCTAACTTTATAAACGATATTATTCGAGAGAGAAAAGATGCAACGATCGTACGCAGGAAATATGCTCTTAGAATGAGTGAGAAATGTCAATCGTATCTGAGTGTAGAACAATGCCGGTCTAGCAATCGTACTCACAGTTCTGGGTCGTTTGGCCGAATGTTAGTTAGTCAAACGCCATTTTACCGAAACGGTCATTTGGCCGAAAGTCGTTTGCCGAAAGCCGAAGTGCTCATGCCTCTGTTCTTCACATCAGTATACCTCGAATAGAAAACAACCAACGATTAAAAGAAGGAAAAACCTATGACAAAATATTCTCGCAGGATTCCCTAAAATGATTTCCGCACAAACAGATGTTACTCTTAGAACAAATTCGTTAAAACTTTTGCCCGCTGTCTTTTTCACAAAAACACTGCTATCTGTTGGTAGAACTACGCGATACATTGTCAACCATGATGGATTGCAATTTTACGATTGTCTGATGCACACACTACTACACAAATCGCCTGTAACTTTTGTTTGCGTTATTAAGCAACGTGTACACTAGCGAAAGTCAAGGCGATCGATTACTAGTGCCTCAGGTGGAAGGATCGCATAAATCAAATGAAATTAATCGGTCAACGCATATGCCAAATCTTTTTGAGGAGTCAAACATCTGTTTGTCTGTGATTTCAGCAAGAATCCCTCCAGAGATTCCTCCACATATCCATTTTAATTTCATTCCTGTCCTTGTATATATATCTTCAAACATTTTTCCAAGTTTTTCTCCAGTGACTCTTTTAGGGATCCCTCCTCGAAGCTTTCCTTGGATCATCTTCAGGAGTTTCCTTAGAAATTGCTCAAAAGATTTATCTTGAATCTAGTTCAAGGATTTCTTCAGAAACTCCTTCTGGTTTTTTTTTTCAGGGATTCTTTAAGAAATTTCTTCAAGGATTATAACAGAAGTTCGTGCATGCAAATTCGTTTATGTTTTTCTTAAAACATTTTGAAGCAATTCTTCCACGAATATCATCAGAATTTTCTTCGGGAATTTTTCTTCGGAATTTCCTTCTTTTCAGATTTGGGGACTCATTTAGACATTCCTGTGGGGTTTCCCTGCAGAACCTTAGTTTTTTTCCAGCAATCCTTTTTAAAATTATTATAGGCATTTCCCCAAAGGTCTCTTCAGGTATTGATCCATGTATTCAGGGGTTCTCTCGGATGTTTATTCAGAATTCCTCTAGAAAAAAACCAAGAGTTTCTTGGAGAAAATTCTTCTTGTGATTTCTCCAGAAGTTCCACATCTGCCTTCAGGGATTCTTTGCCAGATTTTTTGTCGGTGATGCTTCAGGAATTTTTCCAAAGATTCTCCAGTTCTTCCAAGCATTCTTTAAAAGATTCATCAAAAATATTTTGATTTGCTTTTTGTTCCTGCTGGGTTCACTTCAAAAATTTCGCCTGACAGTTTTCCAGTGATTTTTTTTTTTTTTTTTTTTTTTTTTTTTTTTTTTTTTTTTTTTTTTTTTTTATGTAAAAAGACAGTACACCGTCTTCAGCCAGAGGCTGCACAGACTGAACATTACATACACGAGACAACGGACAACACACTTAACACCCAGTGGCCCAATGGAGAATTTTCCGTTTAACGAAAAGTTTTCCCCGACTGGAGCGGGAATCGAACCCGCACTCCGAGGCTTACGAAACGCCTAGACGACTGACGCCGCTAACCGCACGGCCACGAAGCCCACAATAATCTTTACAGAACATGTTCAAGAAATTCTTCTAGGAATTGCTCCAGAGGTATTTCCAGAAGTTTTTCCAGGGGTTCCTCGTACGATCCCTCAGAAATTTGCTGAAAATTCTGCGGATATTTGAGGAGATTTCTTCAGAAACCCCTTCACGGATTCCTACGGGTATCCCTCCAGGAGTTAATTTTTCCCTGAAATTATTTCCTGAGTTCCAACAGAAGTTCCTTATGATTTTATCTCTAGGAACTGAGAAAGTATCCTTAGGCGTTTCCTGAAATATTCTCCCAGGCATTCATTCAGGAATTCCTCCATAAATAGTTTCAGAAATTGCTTCAAGAACTCGAGGAATCCCCTCAGAAAAATTTCAACAATTTCATATGAAACTTATGAAAAAATCCCTGTGAGAAATCAAATCATGAAAGAATTACTTATAGAATTCTTGGAGGAACCCAAAGAATCTCTGTAGGATATTTGAAGAAATTTTTAGAGCAATCTCTGACAATTACCATGGAAAAGTTTTTGAAGTAACCCCTTGCTGGTATACCTGTAGAGAACCCTCAAATTTTGAGCAAGTAAGTCTCTTGAGATGTATTCAAAGATAGCCCTCAAGGAATTCCAGAAGGAATACAAGGAGGAATTTCTGAAAAAAAAATCCCCAAAGAAATTTCAAAAAAAAAGTCCAGTCAAATCCCTGTGGAAATCTCAAGAAGTACTCTTCAATAAATCTTTAGATGCGTAACTGAAGCGATCCCAAGAAAATTCGGGTAGAAATCCTCGGATGAATTTCTGAAGAAGTTTGTGGAGAAATATCTGGAGAAACTCTTAGGAAAACCCTTGGAGGAATTCCTAGAATGGTTTTTTTTAGAAAAATAATCCTCGAGAATTTGTTTAATAAAAATTCTAGGAGGATGTTCTGTAAGTTCTGTAGGGTAATCTGTGGACGTATTTTTGAAGAATTTTTTGAAGATATATTTGGAGAAACACCTATGAGCTTCTGGCTCTGTCACTGCTGCAATGTCCTGCTAGGTTCTAATCTAACGCTTATTTGCAGATTTCGTTTCCGCCCCTGCGTAGAGTGTGGCCGACCTCCACTTACGTTCCAGAATTTCTGTCACTATCAGTTTTTGATGACATCGACGATGGCACTCCACATTGGAGATCCAATTGTCAAGCCACCATGTACGAATTATATACAGCAGACATCTATTGTTGAAGACCTGCAGCCGTTGAGTGTTTTCCACTGATACACACCAAGTTTCACTGGCGTACATTCGAGTTGAAAATTCGGATTGTGGTGCGTCAACTTATCTGGTTGTTTTTCCATATGCTTCCTCAACTCGCAAAAGCAGCCCTAGCCCTTCTTGATCCGTGCACCTATGTCGATCTTGGTGCCGCCATTTGGCTATATTGGAAGCTTACAACATTCTCCATAACTTTTCCCCCTAGAAAAAGCTCTTGAGATATTTCTAAAGGAATTCCTGTAGAAATTCCTTGGAATTATTTCCGATTAAATCCTTGACAAATCCGTGGATAAATTCTAAGAGTTGTATCTATAGGAAATTCCAGAGAAATTCCTGAAGAAAAGTATGGAGGAATATCTGGAGGAAATCCTGTAGAATTGTATGCTTGAACTCCTGCAGGAATCTCTGGAGGAGTTCTCGCCTGAACTACTGAAAGTAGTAAATAATGCAAGAAACTCTTGAGAAATTCCTACCTAATCCTCCATTTATTACTATTATTATTATTTTTTTTCTATCTGTATTAACGAGAATTTTAGCCCTAGGCTAGTTCATCTCGGGACCCACGCTTTACTTCCCTTCCGAAGGAAGAACTCACATTTTTTTTGTGAGTTTGTCGGGAGTGGGATTCGATCCCAGGTCCTAAATAAATAAATAAATAAATAAATTTATTATTATTATTATTATTATTATTATTATTATTATTGAAATTTTCAGCCCTCGGCTGGTTCATCTCGTCCTCCATTTACCTAAAACGAATCACTATATTTTTGGACATATTCCTGTGGGAATGGCAAATTGAATGAACCTAGAGCAATTTAAGGTTACCTGTACAAATCTATGTAGAAAATTCTGAAGGATTTCTTGGAGAAATTTAAGGAAAATTTTTTAAACGAATAATAATAAAGTAATCATTGGGGGAGTGGAGTTCTTCCTTTGGAAGAGAAGTAAAGTGTGGATCCCGAGATGAACTAGACTAGGGCTAAAAACCTCGTTAAAACAGATTAAAAAAGTAATCATGGAGTTTTAGAAGGAACCAACATAAATCTACTCCAAACAATTCTTGGAGAAAATTTTGAGAAAATTCCTAAGGAAATATCTGAAGGAAGTTCTGGAAGAATTTCAAAAGGAAACTTCGCAATAATTTCTGGAGGAGTTCTGCGGAAGTTTTTTCTAAGAAACCCTTGGAGACATTTCTGCAGAATTCTGAATTTTTGATTTTCTGATAAAATCGCTTAAAGCATTTTTGAAGAAATCTGTGGGTGATTTTCTTTATAAATTTCCGTACGGATTTCTGAAAGAACCTATTGAGCAATTTCTGGAGAAAGCCGTGGAAGCTTTCCTAAGAAATTCTAAAAATTCTTGAAGATCCTCTGAAGTAATCCATGGAAAATGTTCTAGAAAAACTTCCAAAAGGATTTCATGGAAGACCTCTTGTAAAGAGTTCCTTGTTTTGGTTAGGAATTTATGGAGCATTTTCGGTAAAACTCCAAAAATGGTTTTATAGAGGAGTCTTTAAATTACTTCCTAGAATAAACTTTAGGAAAATTTGGACAGAAGTGTAAAAGAAGCTATAAATTTTCTGAAGAAATCCCTGGAAGAATTCCTGAAGAAATTCCCAGAGATATCTCCAAAGGCATTCCCGAGAGTTTTTTTTTAATCCCCTGAAAGATGCTACGTCATTTATGGACGGCCCTTTAGTGTTTAGCTAAATCTACTGCTAAACACAATAATGGAGCAGCTCGGACATTCTTTTGACTTCTCCCACTTCGATTCGTGACAAATCCTTTCCACGACACCCATCGACAGGTTCATAAGTCCATTAAGCTTGCTGTTCGATAGAAAATTTAGTAGCACATTCCAGGCGACAGCAAGCCAAAAGCTTATTTTTCCGTTTCGTCCGTGTGTGTACTCAAGGTAAACAAGTTTGTTTTCAACTCCTTTTGGTCCTGGGTGCAGCATCCACCACGATATATCTCGTTATGCGTGATTTTGTTTTTTCCTTGCTGGGCTTCATACTCCTAACAGCAGCCAACGTGGAAACCACCCTCATGCACCTGGCGAGTCGAGCCAACGATGCATCCTTGCTTCATCGGGAGGATGGCGAATGTGAGGCATACCGCTCTAAACCCAGACGACGACAGTGTCGTCGTCGTCGGAGATTGGGCTTAGCACGGTCTCCGCAAGGAATCCTTTCCCCTTGTGGAACAGGATTGATTCCGTGCTACATTTAAAACACATTAAGGAAATTGATAAACAAAATAATATTTTCAAGATGGCAGATTATCCGGGTATATTTTTCACTTTGGCACCATTACTCGGGCAGAGAGGTAGAGATGTGTCCAGTTGCACGGTAGAGACCTCATGCGGAAGAGGATGGGAGTCACCGGAATGCAGCGACTAAATTATGGCATGTAGCAACAGCAAGGAACAGACGAACGGGTCCGTGTTTTTGGAATATGCATGGGGACAGAGAAAAGCGGCAACTTTCGACGATGGAAAACTAAGAACAACAGACCATTTGGATGGGGACGATACATGGTGCCGATACAGCAGGGCTCTGACTGGATCTGGGTAGGTCCTAGCTGGCGTAGTGCTCGACTAAAGATGGGATTGAACCCATCGATTCCAGAGGATTTGGCTGTCGTTCAAGAAAGCTACCGATGCAGAATAAATTAGTGCCACCACCAGAGGAGAGCAACATTGCCTGCTGCAGTCGAATGGGTTTCGGATGCTCGAAGACAAAATTTATCTGGCTTTTTGGAGATTGGATTAAAAAGGGACTTCAATTATGTCCAATGCGCCGTTAAGGGGTGGGGAATCGGTAGAATAAATGTTGTTTCGTTTTGCAGCATATTTTTAGATGAAGAGGTGATTCTAAAGAGCTGTACATACATATAGTTTGCTGAAATACCAATTCGCGACGAATTAATCGTTATTTTTTATACAATAACAACAATGGTAAAAAAGTTCATCAACATTGAAGAAATAGACATATGCTGCACTTAACTTCTAAATAGCAAACGATTCAAAGAGCAAACTATTCTATAAGCTCGCTTGTGTAGAAAATGTACCACGAATGGCACTCGACGTCAGTTTTCAATATATCGCTAGTTTTAATACATCTTACTGCAGCACACTTAACTTGCTTGCTCAACATTGCTTCCCCGCTTGTCAGCAACCCCATCGACCACTAAATTAGCGTAAGCATAATTGATACACACAAACGCAACCAAATGTGTTTGCAATCGATTCACACCTACCGGAACGCCCACGCATCGATGAAATTCAATGCTGGAACGCAGGCTGATTGCAGGCTGGTTGGCAAACTGAGATCGGGATGGAAAGCAAATCGATTGGATGTAAGCAGGTGTCTTTAGTCGTCATCATCTCTTCTAAGCGTCGACGTACAGGTTCACGATAGCGCTTTATGCATTAAACGTAGGTACCTATGAACCGTCTTAGCAGACCAGAGTAAAGCGTTGTTCGAGATTAGACAGCACGCGTGTAATTCCAAGCAGACAGTTAGGGCATAGGTAGTATCCATGGTACAGAGAGCACCATCATCATCATCATCATCATCATCGACCGACTTCCACGGTGGTGTACAGTAGTGGGTACCCAACCACGAGTTCACTTTGAACTATTATAGCGACCGACGACTGGCTGTGCGGCAATAGCACATCATAGATTCTTGCCAAACAATTCATAGAAGTTCAAACGGTGCTGAACCGAGAGGTGTGCAATTTGCCGTGAAGATGCGAGCATTTCAATGGGAATCAGGTGGCGCAGCACATGAGGCGAGATATGTCTGAACCTACCACTAGAATCGTTCGGGGTGGGGGTGATCAAAAAATAGCGCACAGAACTTTTACTAGACTTCGCTGTCAACAGCACACTGTGAAATTTACATACGTGAATCCTCGGTTAAATTATAGTGTATGACTACTGAACGCCAAGATTTCCGCTTCTACAAAAGATCAGAGTCTAATAACTGAACACTGCCATCTACAAAAGATCGGAGCAATCCAAACCTCAAATTGCAGCTTCTGTGACGAGGAGAGGGAAACATCAGAACACATCCTCTGCTATTGCAGTGCACTCACTCAACGTAGGTTAAAAGTTCTCAGCAAGCCCTTTTTAGGGCCTGCTGACATATGGATCTTATCTCCCAAGGACGTGGCTGGCTTCATAAAGCTAGTCTCGCCTGAATTGGGGAATCACATACTGTAACTCAGGATCTCTATTCATCAATAATAGATCGTCTTGAGTTCAGTCGATACCAAGGTATCTCAGTGACAAATATGTTACTGAGATAACAATAGTTCTAAAAGCTGGACGCAGTGATCTTCACCCGACAAACGAGAGAGAGAAAGATCAGAGTAATTTCTCCGTCGGTCATATTCTTATTGATGGACGGCACCTTTCCGGCTGCATTGCTGCAGCATGTATCTCGGCAGAACGTGAATACTTACCAGCAAATGTGGATAGGGGAACAAAGCCCAAAATGCCAAGATGGGGTAAAATGGCCCAACTCATAAAATCATTCCTGAATGGGACTTGATCATTACTATAGGTGAATGGTGTCAAGATATGTTTGCATCGAACATTCTTCTAGAAGCTAGGCCACCAAACCCACGAAAAATCTTTTGATTTCCCAATGAAAATTGGCAACTTCCGGTTTTTCGTGCATGCAATTAAGGTTTTCTGGTGATGTTATTACCAGCCAAGTGTTTCCAACGAGATTGAGGCATACATGAAGACGCATAGTTGTTGATGTCTACGCTTTCCATGTAAGGGGTCATTCAAATATTACGATCATCGTTTTGCGGTGAGGGGGATAACACTCCATTTATTGAGTATACGAAAAAAGCGGGACAGAGAGGGAAAAGGAGTCAGAAATGTTCGAAAACTGATGGACGTAATTTTTGAATGTTTTCATGAAGTGGCATCTTACCCCATGGCAGATGGTCTTTTTGCACCACTTCCGTTTTAGGAATCAGTTTTTAAAATCGTTAAAAATCGATGAAAATGCAATAGTTTAGTGAATAGTTTTGCTGAAGTATCGAGCAAATATTGTCTAGTTGCTGTTACCACTTTGAAAGCCTAACAAATGAGGCTATTTATCATTGAAAATAATGAAAGTTTGAAAAATGGCATTTTACCCCACTTGACCCTACAGCAGATCAAGCAGCAGATCTACCTCTTCCGGGAAAAGATACGCCGCCTCTGTCTGTGCTCTTCTCAAGAAACTAACAAGTTCTATCAGAAGCTCAACTCATCTCTCAAGAGTGTCGCGGTGTAAAGAAATGTGCATATATCGGGATGGGAGAGCATCTTGACGGAACAGTGAATATGTAGTGATCAAACGATGGAAAAGGCAACTCCGAAGAACACCTTAAAAGCACGAGAAACGTAGGCACGAAGGATAAGGACAGCTGATGAAATGACTTCGTCAGCACGGTGGATTTTGGGTGAAGTTAAGAAAGCTCATGAAACAATAAGGTAACTGGTAAGGATGAAATTGCCATAGAACACATCGAAGGACCCGGAAATGTTGGTCATCTACATGCAGTGGGGCCTGGAAGAAAGAACAGCTTCGGAAAAAGCATTAGGAGAAGATAATTTACCCTGTCTGCAAGAAACGCTACAAGCAGGAGTGTGAGAGCTTCCACGCTATCACCATTCTGAATTTGATTCAGAACGGTTCTGAAGATTCGTTCAGATGCGTTACAGGGTGGCACAAAAGGGTTTCAGAGCATTATTGGAAGCATTTCATCAAGATTCAGAGGATTTTCAGCGAATTTTGGGGTTTCGCTGGGTCTCATGTTCATTATTATTATTATTATTTCTTTATTATAGAGATTTTCAGCCCTAGGCTGGTTCATCTCTTTCATGTTCATTACTGGGATCGATGTGGGTTTCAAAAGCGTTACAGTAGTTTTTCGGGAATTTCGGATGGTCTCAGGTGCGTTACAGGAGGTCTTAGGGAGCGTCAGGAGATTGAAAGGGCATTTTCAGGGATTTCGGAGGGTCTTTGGTGTCTTCAGGGGGTCCGATGAGGTTTCAGAGATATTCGGAGGCATTTCAGCAAGGTTTAGAGTGATCCAGTGGGTTTCGGACGCATTACGAGCATTTACGAGGGTTTTGGAGGGTATTCAGTGCGTTACAGAGGATCCGAGGCGGTTTCAGGGGATTTCGGAGGGTTTTCGGCGGATTTCGGAATCATTACTACGGTAAGTTTTCAATTGTTGCGCGGTTTAAAACTCGCTTATTGCTGCACACTCCATGTTATTCTTATGAGGTGTGCAGCAATTGGCGAATTTTTAGCCGTGCAACAATTGGAAAATTACCCTAGGGCATTTTCGGGGCTTTCGGAGGGTCTAAGGGGTGTATGTGTGTGTGTGTGTGTGTGTGTGTGTGTGTGTGTGTGTGTGTGTGTGTGTGTGTGTGTGTGTGTGTGTGTGTGTGTGTGTGTGTGTGTGTGTGTGTGTGTGTGTGTGTGTGTGTGTGTGTGTGTGTGTGTGTGTGTGTGTGTGTGTGTGTGTGTGTGTGTGTTTTTTCTGTTCAAATGAGCGACTCCGACCAGTATTTAGATCTTTTCTGGCAATACCCGTATCCTTAGTACTTAGTGCATGTCGTACTACTCGATTGTCAACCGAGTCTTTAACTATCTGTAAGACAAAATAAATGCAGTGTTAGATACTGTCACTAGTAACAAGGGCTTTGTATTATAAATCTTTATTACCAAAACGCATTGCCCTAGCTTAACAAGTTGGATGTCACCAGGGTTCAGCTTGGTAGATATTGCTTCGTAACGCAACCCAAATAGGTGATCTACTCACGTTACGGGCTCCGTTAAAGATCGAGAATGTTTCAAACCCCTTCAACCATACATCCCTCAGCACGGGTCGCCTAACACCTTGGGTTGGGTTCGTACTACGGACTCCGTAGTGCTATTCTAAGCCGGCAGCTACACGAGCAGGGGTGTTACAGAAGCCCCACCAGGTTTCTGGGGATTTTCAGAGGCATTTCAGCATGGTTCAGAGAGATTCAGCGGATTTTGTAGGCGTTACAAGATCATTTTTATGGGTTTCAGAGGGTATCAGGTGCATCACAGGGGATCATTTAGAGAAATTCAGCAGGTTTAGGAGGCGTCTCAAGCTTATTTTCGGGGGTATCAGCTCCGGTGGGTTTCAGGGGACTTTTGGAGGCATTTTGATATTAGATTCTGAGGATGTTCAACGGGTTCCGGAATCGTTACAAGGACATTTTCAAGGATTTCTGACGGTCTCAGATGCGTTAAAAGGGGTCCGAGAGGGCTTCGGGGGTTTTGAAAAGCATTTCAACAAGATCAGAGGATTTTCAGCAAGTTTCGAAGGCGTTACAAGGGCGTTTTCGGGAGCTTCGGAGAATCTCTAATGCAGGAGGCTTCAGAGGGTTTTTGTAGCCATTTCAATAAGATTCAGAGTATTTTCAGTTGGTTTTGGAGGCGTTACAAGTGTTTTCTTTTTGGATTCAGAGGGGGCTTCAAGGAGTTTTTGGAGGCAATTCAGATAGATTCAGAAGATTTTCAGCGGATTTCGGAGACATTACAAGGGCATTTTCTGGAGATTTGGAGGGTCTCCACAGGTGCGTTACAGAGGGTCTGAGGTGGTTTCGCTTGGATTTCCGAAGGCATTTCAGGAAGTTTCAGAGGATTTTCAAAGGAGGATTTCAATGGCGTTTTGGAAGATTTTGGAAGGTCTCATGAGCGTTACAGGGCATTTTGAGGCGGTTTCATGGGGCCTACATTTGTTTATACATATAACATTTTGGATCACTGCTCTCAGCTTCAGAGGTTTTTCAGAGGCGTTCTAAAGCGTTTTAAAGCGTTGCATAAGCGTTTCAGGCGGTTTCAGAAGGGATTCAAAACGTTTATAACTGATTACGCTTATAGAACCGATGACGTTCTTGAAGATTCTCAAACAAACATTGAACTCACCAGTTAACAGCTCCTAGTTTCATGAGGCTTCATTTCTGGTAAAATCTGTGCCTGGTTTAGGGAGAATCTTTAGAGAATACCTGGCAGGAAGCTCGACGTAGACCTGCGTTAATCACTGGCAGGTTACTGGTATGAGATTAAGCATATTTTCTTCCGAACTTTCTGGAGAAATTTTTGAAAAAAAAAATCATTTTTCGGAACAAATGTTGAATTTACTCAGGGAGTAAATTCTATTCCAGGGTCGCAATAACGTTTTCAGCTTTCTACCGGAGTACTGCTTTGGGTTTATCTAGCGATATTTCCTGGAGTTTCTCCCAAGATGTCATCCAAAGTTTTTTACGGAATTTTCCGGTGTTCCTCCCAGGACTTCGGAGAGTTGTTCCTTGGGTTTCTGCGAAAGTTTTCCCCAGGATCTCTTCATGAGTTTCTCACGAGTATTCTGCAGGAGTGCCTATCGGGATTTCTTTCAGAATTGCCCGTGAGACTCCTACCAGGGGTCCTAACAAATTTCTCCCTAAGTTCCTTCAGAGATTTCTCATAGTAGCTTTTCTTGGAATTCTTCTGTAGTTCCTCTGAAATTTTCTCTCAAAGGTTTGCAGAGTTTATCTCGAAATGTCCCTAACATTTCCATTTGAGATTACTACACCCAGAAGTTTTTTTTAGATTTCCCAATTTTTCACTGAAATTCTTTCAAATTTCCTCTCGTTATTTCTTCCACAGTTATTTTCGGAGATACTTCCTATGCTCCGATTTTTTCTTTACAAAGAATTTCATAAGTTGTCATAGGAGGTATTTCGAAAAAAAAAACAGAAAAACCTCAAAAACTACACAAAACTACAAAACTGCGAACTACACCAAAAATAAGGCTTAAAAAATCGCGGGGACAGCTCAATGAGATATAATAACCATAACTCTTGTAGAAATCCTAAAATAAACTCTGAATGCAACCCATTAAAAAATCTTGGGAGCAAGTCCAGCGTAAAAAGCTCTGAGGAGATCCCGGAAGCAGCGCCAGAAGGAATCTTTCATGAGATGTTCCGAAAGAAGCTCCGAGAGAAATTCCGCGAGAACCTTTAAGAAATACACTGGGAGAAGCTCCTGCAGCAATACCAGGTGAATCTCTAGACGTAAATCCTCGGACAAACTTCTTTTTAAAACATAGGAAATTCCCTAACAAACCCTGTGAGGAACAGAGGAACATTAGTGATAATCCCAGGAACAAATCCTTTAGAAACTCTGGTGGAAACCCATCGAAAATCTCCGGGAATAGTCTTGGGAAGAACTCATAGGGGAATCCCGTGAGAAACATCGGAAGAAATTGTGAAAAATAATTCAAGAGGAATACCGGGACAACTTTTGCGAGCTATTTATTTTGAAAGAAACTCCTGATGAAATTCTGGGATAATCATATGAAAATATCTTGGATAAAACGCAGGAGAAAGTCTGGGAGAAATTTTGCGAAGGACTCTGGAAGCACTGCCATTGGGAGATAGCAGGAAAAAATGCAAGATCTCTGTGAAAAATTGCAGAAAAAAAAATGGTCGAATATCAAGTCATTTGAAAGATTTCCTTGGAAGAATCCTGGAAAGAATGCTGGAATTTAAAAATAAACAAAATCGGTAGGAATGTAGGTAGGAAGAACATACGGCAGAAAATGAAGATTCTTTAAAAAAAACAGTGCTGCATAAAAAAAGACGAAAAGAATCTGGTGAGAAATCCAGGAAGGCATTCGAATGGGGAATCTCTAAAAGATTGTCAGAAAGAATTTATAACGCAATGTCAGGTAAAACCCCTAAGAAAGAGTTTTGGATGAAATTTAACTCCCATAAATTCACCCGCGTCCAAAAGAAATGACATCCAAAAGCTGTAAATCAGAAAGAAACTCTTCTAGAGTCCAATCAGTAATCACACATAACATATATGACCTTTAAATCCCTTGTGCTAGTGGTGTAATAATGCAGATATTTTAAAATTTTATTCCTAATTATTCTTTGAATTCCTTTCCGGATTCCTCCTTGGATTTCTCCCGAAGTGCCTCCTTTAATTTATTTCACAGTTTATCACTGAATTCTTCCATCTAGAACTTTCTTTCCTGGAGGTTTGCTGGCTATTTTCAGTTCTCCCAAGTTTCCATCCAAAGGCATCTCCTCCCATAAGCAGTTCCTTCCGAGATTTAATCGGTGTTCTTTTGGGATTTCTGAGAATTGCTCCTGAGATTTCTACCAGAGCTCCTCTCTTCGGCAGGAGGTTTCCACAGAGCCTTCCCAACAATCAGAAGTAGCTAAACAACAGTTTCTTCAGCTGAAGTTTGCTTAAGAGCTGTTTGTTCAACTCTTATACAGCCAAAATGTTTGTTGGGTTTGCTGCAGTAACTCCCGGGATTTTTTTTTCTTAGATGTTTTCCTGATATGGTTCCGGAGTTTCTCACTGCCGATTTTTGCTAGATTTTTGGATAAGTCCCTCCAGGGAATTCTTCCACATTTCATTTCATGACATTTCTCTTGGATTACCTCCCGGCATTTTTCCTAAAAATATTCACATATTTTTCAGTTTCACTCTAACAACTTTTTTCCGAGATGTCTCAGTTTTTCTCAGAATTTCTTCCGAAGTTCATCTCGAAATGTATATTGGGGAGTTTATCACTAGATTTCACCTAGATTCCTTCTGATATTTTTTTTTTAATAATCTAGAATTTTCTGATTTTTTTTTTATTCTTAATCACTTAACCTAATTTACAGCTCCTTTGTCCACTAGTGCACTACGTGAGCGATTCCAATTGGACGCTGCACTTACTCATTGTACAGCGCCTAAATGTATACTATTCTAATTCAACTATATCGAACTGGTGCCTTGTGCTGCTTTCACTTTTCTACCCTGTCCACAGTAGAATGATGAGCACGATGATGCTGATGTGTGGCTG